>NW_028245700.1:0-37733 GCF_964263255.1 Lissotriton vulgaris
TGGGCAGAGCTGGAGCTCTGGACCGCAAGGTGAGGAGACTTTAGTCCAGCTCAGCGATTGTACTGTCGGAAGACACGGTCTAGTGTCTGAGTCTTTTCTGTAACCTCACACCTAACACCCACCCACCACCAGGCGTCATAGGTCAGATGACCCTGGTTAATAAAAGGGGCTGAACGCACGTACTGATGGCCCATTACCTATCCCCATACCATGGTGTCTGTGTCTCATTTACTTCTCTACAGAATGAGGGCCTAGCGCCCTCACCAAACCCACAATGGCGACGAGGCGGAGCTGTGCCCAGCGTGCCACAGCAAAATGAAAAAAACATCTTGGGGAAAAGAGGAGAGAAGAGCAGGGCGACATCGCGCCCCTGCCTCCCCACACGATCGGCGCCAGATTGCTGAGAGGCCCGCGGGGCGTGTGCCTTGCCCGGGCCCAGACATCATTAGAGAGGTGACCGGGAGTCCACTCCGCACCTCTCACGCCTGCCACCAAGTAAGCGGACCGACCGGAGCCCACCCGAGTCGGCCGCAGCAGCATGAACCCCGCCGGGATGAGGCCCGCAGGCCGGAGGTGAGCCTGCCCACGCAAAGCAGCCACAAGCGCGACAAGGCCAGTGGAGCCCACCCGCGGCCTGCCTGCAGCATCTCCCGCCCGGCACCGTATGTGAAGTACGGCAGGGTGAATGAACTTAAAGGCGAAGTGCCCGCAGCATGTGGAAAGCTGCCGGGCGGAGAAATGTACAAGTGGAGTCCACCCGCGATCAACAAAAGTGCCCAAAGTTAAGGGGAGCCCACCCGCGTGGAAGGTGAAGGCCCTGTGGCCGAAGGTGAGCCGCTGCGCGAAGTGCCCCAGCGCAAGAAGGCCGAGCGGAGTCCACCCACACCGGCCACTGTCGGGCTGCAACTGAACTGCCCCACCAGCGTGACCAGACACGCGGAGCCCACCCGCGTGAAGGGAAGAGGCCACAGACCAAGTGTTGGCAAAGCGGAGGCAGTCCGCAGCGGTAGGGACAGAAGAAATGGCGGCCTCCAGCTAGCGCCGCCGGTAGGACCGAATACGGAGCCCACCCGCATAGTTATAGCGCCTTGCCGAACTCAAACACGATAAACATTAAGTAAAGCAGGGCCAGCGGAGCCTACCCGCGGCCTGCCTCATCGTCCCCTGTTCCCCGTGTGTGAGATGAGCGAAGCCTACCCGCTAAAATGAAACCTTCGCCCCGCCGGTGGAAGCGCCAGGCTCCCGAGGGGAAGCAAGTAAGGACATGCAGGCCGGACTGTCATGATGCCGGCCGCCGCTGCAAAGGGCCGAAGAGAGAGA
This sequence comes from Lissotriton vulgaris, assembly GCF_964263255.1. Taxonomy (NCBI): domain Eukaryota; kingdom Metazoa; phylum Chordata; class Amphibia; order Caudata; family Salamandridae; genus Lissotriton; species Lissotriton vulgaris. The sequence goes on from NW_028245700.1 coordinate 1,321, forward strand.
GTGAGGCATGAGCGAAAGCGCCTTCAGCATGTAGAAAGCTGCCAGGCACCCATGCAATAAGCGGAACCTCCCCGCATCAAGAGGACACCCTGCCTGCCGGTAGGAGTAAGTGACTTACCGGTCTTTGCGAATAGGAGAATTCCCTGGAACCGGGGTGGCAGCGAGGCCGCAAGGAGCCCAGAAGCTGTTGAGGCCATGAGGAAGGCGTACGACACTGCCACCCAGTGGTGAAGTTGCGGTAACGCACCCGCTAAACAAAGAAAGGGCGGCGGGACAGAGAGACTGATGAGCACGGAGGGTGCTCGGGGACATCACAGGTAGTAGTGGACATGCACAGGATTCAGAGCACAAAGAGCTGTCCAAACAGCACCTAAGGCACTGTGTGCTACCGTGTCCCCAGCAAAGGTAATCAGAGGAGAGCCACCCTGCTTGCAGGAGGCTAAGTCCCAGGACTTCAGAGCACAGAGAGTGGCACTGCGCCACGCCGTGCCAGCACCCCGGGACACACACAGCAACGCCATACTGGCGCAGGAACGCCGTGCAGCGACAAGGAAGCCCGACCGAGGACACAGCACAGCACAGCGATGCGCAGGACTGCGCAAGGAGTGAAGAAACTCCCAGCACCAGAAAAGGACGACGGAGCAGAAGCGCAGTCCGCCAGAAGCACTGACGCCACACCAACAGAAAGCACAGTGACGCCTAGTGGCCACAGGCCGTCACCACTGCCGGATAAAAGTAAAGGAGTACCACCACGAGACTCCCCACCAGGCAAGTGCGACACTAAAGATGCGCGACGACCGCTGACACTGCTCCAGGGTCCCGAGAAGAAAGCAAGCACACCCCGTGAAGTAACGGGAGTGACCTAAACACGAAGAAGCTCGGAGCGGTGACGTAACCCTCCACACCCAAAGAAGCACAAGTAGAGCGCGGACAAAAGCGCGCCAACACTGAAGCACCAGAACGGAGCGAACAGCGACCAAACCGAAGATAGCGAAGCATGAGGACTCACGCAGAAGACCACCCCGATGGTCACCCCACAAAGCCGACCCCTCAGACGGTCACACGATGAGTTCAAACGGTCACACGACGTGACGCACCCAAGAAGCCGGCCAGCCAGAGGCCGCACCAAAAGCCGACCCCTCAGATGGCTGCCCGAAGAACTCAGACGGTCACACACGTGATGCACCCAAGAAGCCGGCCAGCCAGAGGACGCACCAAAAGCTGACCCACCGGGGGTTGCGAAAGGAGGTGACCGAAGTAAGGGTCAACGAACCGTAACACAGCAAGTATCCCGCAAGAGGACTGAAGATAGCCTGCCAGCATCGGCAGAGTGGACCACCAAGAGGTCCAAGAAGTTCGAACACCAAGACACAGTCCACAATAAGCGACTAGCGAACTTCAACTTCCACAACGCAACATTCAAAGTCTGAAGGGAAGATCGCAACGACCAGTCCAGTCACAGACGAGTAGAGACAGTGTCCGCGAACCAGGACAAGACCGGATGGAAGCAGGCAGAGTGCACGCTGCATGGAGAAGTCTGGCCAGGAAGAGGAAGACAGCAAGGTGACCAGACCGCGTTGCGAAAAGGAGAGGAGGTCTGAGTGGCACGACGCCACCAAAGAAGAAGAAAGGAGAAGAAGTCTGGTTGGCACGTCTGCCACCACCAAAGAGAAAAGGAGAAGGAGAAGAAGTCTAAGCAGCACGACGACAGGAAGACAAGAGGATAGAAGAGAACTGAGAGGAGTGTGGACCAAGACACTACGACACTCAAAAGGGGAAACACCGAGGAGAACGTGAGAGGTGCACAACAGTCCACACGCACGACCAGGACACACGTAACATCACTGGAAGCAAGCATCCACATGCGAACCCGACAGTCATCCAGGAATGACGGAAGCGAGCAAGCCGGTCTGTTGGCAACACCTACCTCTGGGATGGAACGGACACATGGGCCATGGAAATCCAGAGGCAGAGGCCTCAGGGACACCGGTGGCAGCGGGTCCCCAACGAGAGATGGACTGTTGAAGCTCGCCCTGAAGATCCTGGAAGATTGAAGGTCGCACAAGACGGAACCAGCGCCAACAGCACCCTTTCAGGTGGAACTCGGACACGGAGAAGAGGACCCGTAGCGACGTCCTTCAACATGTTGAAGAGGCAAGGCGGCATGTCAACCGGTCCAGTGGAAGCATGGCAGAAAGGCCTCCGGGTCGTCCACTGAGAGGAGACACCCACGAGAGAGGGCTATCCGTGAGAGGGATAACCTGCAGCCGAAGATCCCGTCAGGAACCGACACCAGTTTGAACCAAGTACTTTGACCAGGACGGTCCTGCAGAAAGCAACACACTCGAGACCTGCTATTTATACCTCTACGCGTTCACAGGATGTGAGACTGAGTGAGAGAGACTGTACAGCCCACTTACAAGACGCAAGTCTGCCAAGGCAAGAAAAGACACCATTGCCAGCAATTAGAGTGACAGGCGGTAAAGAAGACTACGTGTGAGTCGTCGTGATTTGAGTTATGGGTTTTGTGTGAACTCTATTTTCTTTCCCACAGGTTGGACTTTAGTTAGTGTAATTTTATTATCTAAGGCTGGGAGGGATGTACTGTCGGAAGACACGGTCTAGTGTCTGAGTCTTTTCTGTAACCTCACACCTAACACCCACCCATCACCAGGCGTCATAGGTCAGGTGACCCTGCAAAACACCAATGACATCGAGGGAAATACATCGCGGTGCTATTGCACCGCGACGTTTACATCGCATTGTCATTGCCATGGCAGCATTTTGCTGCGATGGCTACAACGGAACGATGGCATCCACATCGCATACAATTATAACGCATGCGATGTCAAAATGCCATTACTCCGCGGGAAATGAAAGAGGAGTTTCTTTATCATGTACAACGTTAAATGGATACAAGAAGTACAACGTTTTCTTAAATGTAACCTGCAAATGTAAATAAACGGAAAGGATATGAACTCCGTAAATACATGGATAAAAAAACATTAACGGTAAGGATATGAACTCCGTAAATACATGGATACAAGAAGTACAATAGGAAATGAAAGAGGAGTTTGTTTATCATGTACGGCAATAAACGGAAAGGATAACGGAAAGGATATGAACTCCGTAAGAGGAGTTTATTTGGCATGTACAACGTTTTCTTACATGTAACTTGCAAATTATAATAATGCAGAATACATTCTTTGGCGAAATAGGACAGACAAATATACCTTAAAATGGTTGCTTTGACAATTAGACGATGTGGCCTAGCGGGTAGGTGTGCCGACTTGCGTGTGGTCAACAAGGGTTCGAGCTTCCTATCAACTGGCTGAAATGAAATTGCCAGCGATAAACTACAATTTTATTACTGCATTACTGGATGCTCACTGACATTAAATTGCCACCGCTAAATTACATATTTATTACTGCTTTACTTGATGCATGCATGGATGCCTGTAAGGGTGGATGCATGGATGGGTGGATGGATGGGTGGATGGGTGCAAGGATTTATGCATGGATGGATGGGTGGGTGGGTGGGTGGATGGATGGATGGATGGGTGGATGGATGGGTGCAAGGATGTATGCATGGGTGGATGGATGGATGCATGGATGGGTGGATGGATGGATGGATGGGTGCAAGGATGTATGCATGGATGGATGGGTGGATGGATGGATGGGTGGGTGGATGGATGGGTGGGTGGATGGGTGGGTGGATGGATGGGTGGATGGATGGGTGGGTGGGTGGGTGGGTGGGTGGATGGGTGGATGGGTGGGTGGATGCAAGATGTATGCATGGATGGGTGGATGGATGGGTGGATGGATGGATGGATGGATGGATGGGTGGATGGATGGGTGGATGGATGGGTGGATGGGTGCAAGGATGTATGCATGGATGGGTGGATGGATGGATGGGTGGATGGATGGGTGGATGGATTGGTGGATGGATGGGTGGATGTATGCATGGATGGGTGGATGGATGGGTGGATGGATGGATGGATGGGTGGATGGATGGGTGGATGGATGGGTGGATGGGTGCAAGGATGTATGCATGGATGGATGGGTGGATGGATGGATGGATGGGTGGATGGATGGGTGGATGCACGGTGTATGCATGGGTGGATGGATGCTCAGGCTCGCAAATGGGGAGGAGGAGGGGAGCAGGCTTATGGGGTGTGAGTGAGCAAGCTTGGACATACAACATGCATTGTGAAATTACCCTTGACCTATGCGGAAATGAAGACACATACAAAAGAACACGTTTGAACATTTTTATTTCCTTTACATTGCATTAATACCAAATACTCAAACAAGTCTGGAGCTTTTTATTTTCTCTACATTGCATTAAAAACAAACACTTATTATTTGCTTAGCATTGCATTAATACAAAATGCTTAAAAGATAAATAGGTATTTACTACCATATAGAAATAACACACACAAACAAGAACACAACCCATTGACAAATTAAGAGTGGTGCATATCCCACAAAAAATGTAAAGGAGATAGGGTGTCCACTGTACAGATCGGATTATGGTACACAACAGCAAGGGACAATTGTTTTACCCAAAGGAAGTAAGTACGTGTGCGATGGAAGATATGTAGTCACACGGCACAGACAAGGGGAAAAGTTTTAATACTTCCACAATTCGGGCAGACATTTCTTTTGAACGCTGAGTAAAACGAGGATGCAGATTACCGGCTAAACACTGTGAGATGCGCATTTCCTGGTAACTTTGCTCCTTTTGCAAAATCTCAAGAAAACAGTAGAAGTTAGGGTGCGGTTTTCCAATACTTTTGTTTAAAGAGTTGTGCCAACCCTCTATGGCATTGTTTGTTTTTGCTCCTCCCTCTAAGCAGGTCGAGTAGCAGTTCCACCAGTCCACAAGAAAACGTGGTTTCTTCCGGCAACCCGACCTGCTTAGATGCCCAATCCATGTGTCTTCAAAATAATTTATTATTGGTGCCAATTTTTCTTCGTTTACCAAAAAATATTCAGACTGTGTAATCGATGTGTAGTATTCGTCTACACTATTAGGAGGAACAAAGCAAAGTCCAGAAAGTTTTTTAAGCTCGAACTGGAGTTTACTATCAGACACATAATCCTCAATAAGGGATGTTTTTTGAATTTTACGCCAAATAGCCTGAGAAAAGTGGAAAAAACATCCTTGTATTTGGGTATCGATGTACAATTTCTTTATAGAATTTATCATGGGTAATTCAAAGTCCATGATTACTTTTTCTCGGACTTTTGTTTGGGATTTTGGCTTTTAAGACTGACAAAAACTCAGTATACGTTGAAGATTATTTGTCTGGTAGTAAACTGTAGACTAAAGGGACTACAATGTTGTTAATGTACCCGTGAATGGTGTAGATTTGGGTGAAAGGGGTGGGCGTGCTTTTAAAGGTCCCATCCACCATCTACACATCACTGTTCTCCAAGCGGTTGAGATTGCGGGGGGTGCTAAATATTATAATGCGCTTTTGACAATTTTCATTGTCATGCATAAGAAACGGTTCATTGGAAACGGTAACACTAAGTTCTACAGGAATTTTAATATCCCCAAAACTTTCTGGTGCCACGCGTTTTGGGTCCTTTGCGTGTTTCTGACGTTGGATCATTCTACGTAAGTTGGGGATGGCAGGCATACTACTAGCCACATGTTCAGTAATGTTTTGGGATACCTCCCTTAAAATGGCACCACAAGGGTCCTTGGAGTTTCCTGCAATCACTTTTATTTCATTTATCGCTTCTCGTACTTCAATAGCAGTTGCAGAGGCCGAGTGGTTATGCTCTGTGCTTCTTAAAACAGACTCACCCAGAGTAACCGCTCGTCCTCTGCAATCGCTTGAATAATATTTGACACACTTCCAATGACCCCGTGGCTCAGAATTTCTCTCCTTACAGTATATATAACCGCTGTGTTTGAGTAGACGGTTTCCTCTGCTTGAGGTGATATATTTCGCCATCTTTGGATCAGACATTTGCTGTAGAAAAATAAGAAAAAAACATTACCAAAATGATAAGAAAGACATTCTACAAATGGTAAGAAAGACATACCTTTTAGAGATGATACAAAAGAGATTTGATGTATTAACGAAACATAAACATGCATGTTTTAAATTAACATTTTTTGCAATAATGCCGTTCAAAAACATTCATACAGTACTGCGGATAAAATAAAACAAAAAGCCGTCCAGTCCTGCTAATAAAATAAAACAAAACAAAAAGCATGTTATTTGATTAAAGTCAAAGTCAAAGTCAAAGTTTATTATGTTTTTTGGCTCTCAGTGAGGGCCACATAAAGTAAAACACACAATATACATCACATAAAAGAATCAACAAAATAACACCTTACAGTCTAGAAAAAGCGATGTGGCACATACAATCATTAGTCTAGCAGTCCTCAGCAATTCCGCGTGCATTATTAATAAATATCTAAAAAACTTTTAAAAAAGTTAAAAATTCTGTAGCAAAACATTTCATTAGGTGGGCTATAAAGTGCATGGAGGAAAGTATTTACATTTAAAATTCCTAGCTGTAGACAAATTGGTTTTAGCCATTTGAGGCGAAAAGGACGCAATACCTTGCATACAAACAAAACATGATTACGATTCTGTACACCATTATGGCAGAAATTACATACGGGAGACACACCGTACCATTTTGCGTGAAGAGAATTTAAAGGAAGCAGATCTTGTCTCAATAAAAACCATAACCTTCTGATTCTGTGAGGGATATTCCAGATGAGATATTGTTGGGGCTGTTTAAACAAGTATGTATTTAGCAGAGGTTGTCTATCTTTTTTCCTTGTTTGGGCTATCCAATCTAGTTTGTAACATAGTTCCCAGGATGCGTTTTTTAATTTCATCTTAAGTTCAACGGGGTCTAATAAGAACAAGATGTTTGCATCCAACTCTAGTAGACCAACAGCCATTCTAAAGTTTTTTACCAATAAAGAGAAGTCATTGAGATCCCCCAAAAGTTCTCTTTTAATCGCTTCTCTGAGGGAACCATTTTTTCCTCTAACCAGACAGGCTACCCATCTTACAAGGGCAATCAGCCCCTGCACCCAACCGCTTCTCAAACCAAATTCTAGCCTGCATGAACTGTCAGAGCAGGCCGTATTTAGAGTTGATATTTTCCTTAAGATCTTTCCTTCTGTTTTCGACACAAATCCCCAATGTTTTATATCCACTAATTCAATCCCATAAAGGAGAGTGGCAGGTATCTTAGCTTTGAATACATCAAGGAATAATGTGAAGTGTCTCTTCCCTGTAGCATTATACAAAGAGCACAATCCCATCCCATGTGACAATGCTTTACGAGAATTGTGCTCTATATGGGCAGTCTCACTTATGTTTGCTGTAATTATTTTCCCCAAAAAGGTGTAGGTTTTAACGACCTCTAATTTCTGTCCTCCTAATATCCAGTTGTAATTTGCAGACCTGCATTTTTTCTTACCGAAAATACACATAATCTTGCTTTTAGTAGCATTAATCTTCATAAAGTGTTTTTCTGCGAAAAGTGTTAATGCATGCAGGCGATTTGACAGGCCCTTCGGAGTTAGGTCAAGAACAAGTATATCGTCTGCATACATTAGAACAGATATCGGTACTCCCCCAATTTTTGGGGCTATTCCTCCACTAGATGTTATTTGTGATGGTAGGTCAGCTGTATATAGGGAGAACAGTATAGGGGCTAATATGCATCCTTGTTTTAATCCATTCGGGGAAGGGATTGATTGGGAAAGTCCCCTTTCCCCACCTAGTAGCAGCTTGCACCATGTGTTGGTGTGAAGGGACTTTACCAATTCTAATAAATATGCTGGCATACCCATTGTGGCAAGTTTTTTCCATAACATTGACCGATCTACCTTATCAAACGCGGTTGAAAAATCAATGAATGCCACATATATTCCGCCTCCTCGAACTCGAACATATTTGTCTACAAGCACCTGTAAGGCAGTTAAAATATCCAGGGTTCCATGCTCTTTACGGAAGCCAGTTTGCTGCATAGGTAAAATATCATTTACGTCTATCCATTTCATAATTAATAATAAAACACATTTTGCGAAGATTTTTCCTATTGAATCTAAAAGTGCAATTAAGCGATAATTCTTAGGGTTATCCCGTTCTCCCTTTTTGAATATGGGAATCAGAATACTACCCCTCCAAGAATTGGGGACTAATTTAGTAATAAAACATCTCTGAAACAGTGGGAGTAATATCTTACTCCATAAAGTAACATCCTGCTTTATCATAGTCATGGGCAATTCATCCGGGCCCATGGCTCCGGAAGAGCGCATACTTCTTATCACAGCTGCTATAGATTCTTCAGTAGGAAGATCTATATTATCATCTTTATTCAGGATAAATTCCAAATTATTATCCTCCACTCCATTGGAAGCGTAAAGATTAGAGATAAATGTCATCCATACTTCCTCTGCAATAGAAACTGGAGTCGGAAGAGTTCTCGCTCCGCATCCTTTTCCTATTACAGACCAGAAGTCTCTAGAGTTATTATTGACAGATGCCTCTCTTAACCGTATCCATAACTTATCTTCTTTTTCTTTCTTTAATTTATTTTTTAATCTATTCCTTCTTCTTTTGAGTAGGGCTAGGTTTCGTTCGTTTTCTCTAGTTCTGTTTAGGTATTGTTGCCTAACGAGTTTATTTACTTCCTTATTTAAGGATAGCAATAGAGGCGGAGGGCGTGGGAGGTTTTTAGGATTACTATTCTTCTTTGCCATCCTTCTTAATTTCTGTGATAGTAATTCAAACTGAAGGAGTTCTGAACCTTGCCATTCCTCTAGTTCCAATATGGTTTGGGCAAGAATACTTTGAACGTTCCTTATAGATCTAGAATCCCAGAAACATCTTCCTCCCTTACACTTAATATTAATTCCTGTATTACTCAAAGTCCATGACTCAGCCGCAGGGGGTTGGAGGGAAATTGTTATATTAATGATTTTATGATCACTCAAGGTAGAGTTAGAAATCACAATATCCTGAATAAAAGAGTACGTCTCATAGTCTGTGATAACATAATCTAAAATAGATTCACCTTTATAAGACCCATGTGTGAACTTAGCTGGGACATCAGAGGGCATTCTGCCATTTACTATAAGCCCCTCTATCAAGCTTATTTCCTCTAATAAGATCTTTCCTCTTTTGTTGGTTTTTATTTTATTAGGAAAAAGAGATTGAGGTATATTATACGCTTCTTCCTTTGTCTTATTTCTAAATAGCTCTAGGCTTATGTTAGAGACTTTACAGTTAAGGTCACCCATAAGAAGGATATATGGAGGGACAGGCCCCTCTATCAACTGTTTTATGTACAAGAACATTCGCTTTAAGACTGCATTAAACTTATGTTCTGGGGGTATATATGCATTAATAACCACAAGAGACTTTCGAGGACCTTCTAAAGCTAGATTGTTGATGGATATTACTTGAAAAAGTTTGCTAATATCAACATGATGAGAGAATTGCCATTGAAAAGCATTAGATAAAAAACAGACAATTCCCCCTTTTGCATGACCTCTATTAGATGGAGTAGCGGGGGCCTCAAAAACAAAATAGTCTTTCCCCCCATATTGTATATCTTTACACCATGTTTCTTGGATACACAATATATCAGCATTCAGAGAAAGGAGATAGTTCAATTTCTCAGGGGAATTGTACAAACCTGCAGCATTCCAAGAGATGATATTAAGTTGTCTGTTAAAGATGCTGAAACAGGCATTTACTCATCGATGTATTACTCGATAATGCTCCAGGTAGCCAATTCCATTGCTGGGGGTCATGACATTGAGATGAGATCATGCTCTCATTACATGTTGGAATCTTTGAAACTATACGCTTTCCCCTTGATACACAAATTTTTAAATCCTTATTACAAGCAGACAAGACATTTTGCTTAATACCCGAGCTAGTTGGTCCTTCTCTATAACAGATACTGTTAAATGGTAATACATCTATACCTCGACATTGAAAAGCTTCTGCTTGCTGTAGAATGATATTAGAAATTATTTTTGAGCAGAATTTAACCCTTGCTCGTTGGCCATTCTCACATGTTACAATTGAAACCAGATCTATGTCACTTGACTGAATTAATTTTAAACTTTCAATATCTTTAAGGCAGCTAAGCAACCACGACCTGTTTAAAGTTAGGTCAAAGTCAAATAGTGGCAAAAAGTCCAATGTCAGTGTATCCACCCATACTGGAGCAACTTTTTGTGGCACATTAATTGATACTAGTGGTACTTCAGAAGGCAATTGAAAAATAGAGGCAGATGGATTAAGTGTCCGTATTACCGTAGTCTCCTTTCTTATGTTTTCTTCTGCTGGTACACGTGGTTCTGACTCGTTAATCTCAGAACTTGGGGCTCTTCCATCAGTAATTTTAACAGCAGGAATGTCTTTCACAGTCAAGGTGGGGGCGCAAACCTCTACCACTTTCATATTGGTATCTAATATGGAGTTTTCTGAGATTTCCAGTTCCTCCAAAGCTTCATTTACATGTTGCTGAAATATAACTTGCCTTTGTCGTCTCCTTGTATACTTGCGAACTGGCTTCCTGTTCTTTCCTTTATATTTTTTACATTTACCCTTTTTGAATCCCTTAGTATCATGACTAAAGATAGGGAATAACGCATTTCCAGTGGTTTGATTGTTCACTTCAGGACCTTCTTCCTCCTTTGTTTGACTCTTTGATATAGTATCAGATGTGAGGCGTGGACTTTCGTCCATCACTATAGAGTCTCTTTGTTTTTCATTCAACTTTATTGTGGAGGATGGTATTAAAGTTTCAACGTGCTCATGTACTTCTACCTGGAGCGTTGGCCCAACCACAGTAGTTGTTCTTAACAAGTTATCGCCTTCCACAGTATTTGGGTTCGCAGGAGTTGTTCTTAACATGTTATCGCCTTCCACAGTATTTGGGTTCACTGGAGTAGTAGGCATGACTTTTCCATTCTCCATATGCTTTGTCATTAGGACTTTCAAAATCTCAGTTACTGAGTCCATAATACAATCAGTACTCACAGCAAATTTTCCTAATAGCAGTAATATAGAGGCCAGAAGGTCCTCCAGAGCTATTAAGGAGTCTGAGATCGGTTTTTCATTTTTTGGATATTCGGTCTCTACATAAGCACGAATCCCTGATAGATTGAGATTTGGAGATTTCATCTCACTTTGCATAGACGGAATGTCGTTGGATGTAATGGATGGAGTACTGCTATATAATGTTAGTCCAGGGGGATGTACTTTATTGGGAGTTTTGTTCAGTTCAGATTGGTTCCCCTGTCTCTCATCCATGTAACGACCACAGAGTTCTAAATCAATACTGGACAACATAGATAGTTCCACTGCATCCTGCTCCATCTGTCCGACTTTCTCATTTTGCTGTTTTACTTCTAACTTTGATGATATCAACTTAGGGAGCTCACTGTCAGTAGAAGCTGGCATAGTACTTGACTCCTTAGAGATTGGTAGAAACCTTGAAATTGAGTCTTGAGTAAAATCAGACTCAAAAGGAAAGTCTAATTGTGGTAGCGACCCCTCTTCCTTTGGAGGAGATCTTTCCATTTCCTTTTTTGCCGAATTTTCCCAAATTTCCATTAACTGCCTTTGTCCCTTTAATTGCAAGCTATTAGCGTATTTGCTCTGCAAGGGGTTCGATCTTGTTAATGTATTTGGCCGCCCTTCAAGCGTTCTTCCAGAACGTAATTTCCTAACTGACATAGTGCACTGTGCAGAAACCTGTCAGTCGTTTTGTGATTAGAATCAAATTTAAGAAATTAAAATCAGAGATAAAAAGTTGGAAATGGACTGACTCAAACTATATAAAAGTCTATGCACGTGTTATGCTGTATGTGCCAGGTCCAATGAGTAAATGGTCACAACGCCAAGTATCCGTCAGCTATATCGACTGATGGTGTATTAAAAATATTTGAAAGAAAGTGGGCCCAGCCCAGCCTACCTCGGCCACTGAGGGCCACAGAGGGCCCACCCTTTGCCCGGGCTTAGCCCGGCGTCCCGCTCGCGTCCCGCGAGACGGGGGTGACTCCGCTTTTCTGCGCCTCCTGGCGCGAAACTGACGCGGCCGGTGCCGCTAGGGCTGCTGGGAGTAGTAGTCTCCTCGCCCTGCACCACGCTCCGCTCACCGTTTTCTCAGCTGGTTTTTTGGAGCGGGAGGCGGGCGGGTGAAGGCGCCGATCTGATGGAGGTAAGCACAAATCCACAAAGCAGTCCTCAGAGCGTCTGTTCCAAAGATACCCCCTCGACCGGGGTGACTCCGCTTTTCTGCGCCTCCTGGCGCGAAACTGACGCGGCCGGTGCCGCTAGGGCTGCTGGGAGTAGTAGTCTCCTCGCCCTGCACCACGCTCCGCTCACCGTTTTCTCAGCTGGTTTTTTGGAGCGGGAGGCGGGCGGGTGAAGGCGCCGATCTGATGGAGGTAAGCACAAATCCACAAAGCAGTCCTCAAAGCGTCTGTTCCAAAGATACCCCCTCGACCGGGGTGACTCCGCTTTTCTGTGCCTCCTGGCGCGAAACTGACGCGGCCGGTGCCGCTAGGGCTGCTGGGAGTAGTAGTCTCCTCGCCCTGCACCACGCTCCGCTCACCGTTTTCTCAGCTGGTTTTTTGGAGCGGGAGGCGGGCGGGTGAAGGCGCCGATCTGATGGAGGTAAGCACAAATCCACAAAGCAGTCCTCAAAGCGTCTGTTCCAAAGATACCCCCTCGACCGGGGTGACTCCGCTTTTCTGCGCCTCCTGGCGCGAAACTGACGCGGCCGGTGCCGCTAGGGCTGCTGGGAGTAGTAGTCTCCTCGCCCTGCACCACGCTCCGCTCACCGTTTTCTCAGCTGGTTTTTTGGAGCGGGAGGCGGGCGGGTGAAGGCGCCGATCTGATGGAGGTAAGCACAAATCCACAAAGCAGTCCTCAGAGCGTCTGTTCCAAAGATACCCCCTCGACCGGGGTGACTCCGCTTTTCTGCGCCTCCTGGCGCGAAACTGACGCGGCCGGTGCCGCTAGGGCTGCTGGGAGTAGTAGTCTCCTCGCCCTGCACCACGCTCCGCTCACCGTTTTCTCAGCTGGTTTTTTGGAGCGGGAGGCGGGCGGGTGAAGGCGCCGATCTGATGGAGGTAAGCACAAATCCACAAAGCAGTCCTCAGAGCGTCTGTTCCAAAGATATGTTATTTGATTAATAACCAAACACATTATTTTGGTCGTCTAGAAAATGGACAACTTTTCATTATAGCACAGCATATCTACTTTGTCAATCACATTGCTTGACTCTTTAAGTAACAACAGACAATTTTTACCTTTTGTGATACTCTGCTCCACTTAGGGGAGAAACGCCAAATCTTTGCTTTCCTTGCACCTCTGTTCACTTTACAACTCTGCAACAGCAAGTAACAAAGTTAGGTGTGCGGTTAAACATGCATTTTTCAAAATTAAAAAACTTTTTTTGCAATAATGCCGTCCAAAAAAAACATACAGTACTGCGGATAAAATAAAACAAAAAGCCGTTCAGTCCTGCTAATAAAATAAAACAAAACAAAAAGCATGTTATTTGATTAATAACCAAACGCATTATTTTGGTCGTCTAGAAAATGGACAACTTTTCATTATAGCACAGCATATCTACTTTGTCAATCACAGTGCTTGACTCTTTAAGTAACAACAGACAATATTTACCTTTTGTGATACTCTGCTGCACTTAGGGGAGAAACGCCAAATGTTTGCTTTCCTTGCACCTCCGTTCACTTAACAACTCTGCAACAGCAAGTAACAACATTAGGTTTGCGTTGACATTATTACTTAGGTGGATCAAATACACATTTGCCAGTTGCATCTTCAAACAATTTTGGGTCGTCATAGTTAGGACAAAAGAACATTCATGTACCTGTACCGTTGTTATACAATGGGAAGGACTTTGTAGTTAGTGTTTGGATATCCACACAAAGCTGCGCAATGGGGGCTGCCTTTTTTATGAGACAAAATACAGATTAGTAACACGTAGTATATATCCAGCCAATCCGTCAACAATTTATGCAATCCACCAACCCATCCAGCCAACAACCCATCCATTCATCCACCCATCTATCCATGCACCATGCATACATCCATCCACGCATCCATCATGCATCTATCCACCCACCCATCATGCATCCATCCAACGACTGCGGCCCACCCCAACCCCTCTAAATATAACTCTGCTTTTCTGTATATAGAGATAACTGTAATCACTAGTATATGCAGTACAGCTTTGTACTCTAACATTATGCCATTTGTCTTGATTGTATGTTTTTCTTAAGATTTATATAGGTCTTTTCTTATTTTAGTTATGGACCAGAAAATAGTACACCCAAGTTTAAATAAGCACTGGCAAAGACAATAAGTGAGCCTTTTATATTGCCACACAAAAAACACGGGTTATCCTACACACGCAAACACACAAGAATGTTATGGTAGTGTTAGGTATGATGTTAGAGTTAGTGGTGGTGATTGCAGCGAAGATGTAATATGTGGTGCTGGAATGTTTGATAGTGTGGTGTTGCAGGTGGTGGTGGTAATGCTGGTGGCAATGGCGATGTTAAGGGCAGTTTGGATGATGGTAACGGTGGAGATGGCAGGAATGACAGCAATGATTGTAGTACAGGGGGTGGTATTGGTGATGTTTGTAGTCATGGTGGTGAAAATGGTGGCAATGGTAATGGTCGTCACCGTAATGATAATGGCAATAGCAGTGATGGTGATGATAGTAGTAAGACACTGTCTGGAACTAAAAAAGGTTAAACAATATTACTAAATAACATTTTGAAAAGACTCCTACGCAGGCTGGCTGCCTAACGTCCTGTACAGCAAATGTGCAGCTGGGTAAGTGCACCAGAGGGCTTCCAGACGCCCGGCAGGGAAAAACATCAGTATTAATTAAAACGTTGCGGTTGTGCCTTCCTGTCCCTAAGTATTCATCACTGCCCTTACATTTTCCAATGTGAACCTACAGACAACCACTGAACGAACTTGGAAGAAACTTAGCAAGAAAGCCAAACTTCATTGAGAAAATGTGCTTTGGTTGGATTTAATGTAAACATGTTCAGTACGTGTTGATATATTAGTTTGTAAAAGGTCTGCTTGAAAGAGTAAACACCTCTCTATAGCTTGTCAGTTGAAAAAGCATTTGTTGCATGGTTAGATTAATATACGGATATTTAGGGCCTGACGAACAAAGCATTGATTTGCTTATAACTATAGTAAAGTTTGACGAATATGTGGGCACTTAGGGCCTGATATACAAACCACTGGTCACAAGGTACTGGCCAGAATTCGGATTAGGTAACAATCTGACCTACCTAATAAATACATTTTGACGTACTCTGATTGAATGCATGCCATCACTGGTACGGTAGCTTGCTGGGGCCAGCAGACCTTCATGTCAGTAATCATATTTAAATAGGGTAATCATTGTTTAAAATGAAGCCCTTAAAGGAAATGTAATTGCTATTTAGAAAAAAAAAGTGGCATTGTTTCTAAGCCTTTGTTTGAGAGTTGGGAGTGGTCAACTCGACCACTGCCTACCCCCAAACAAGTTTTTTTTTTTAATCCACAAGGGCCTTTTTCCATGTGCTTGACCATTCCAGCACAGAAGTCTGTACATTTTCAATGTTTGCTGACTTGATTACTGATTCACACTTTTGAAGTGGCACTTATAATACTCTCTTTCCAAATTGTGAATTGGTATCCATTTGCAGTCCCATTTTTGGTGCTGGTAAAAGTTTACTGATGTGCAAAATGTAATTAGTAAGTAGTAAAAAGCATATTTTGCAGTCACAAAGGCACATATTTTGCGAATCACACTATTTGCAAGCTTCAGGCCTGTAGTATATTGAGATTGTTGTTAGTTATTTTAAAGTCATGCTGATCCATCAAGGGGAGGCCCTTTACACAAAAGGAGGAGAAACAAGGGTTAATTTACTGATATGTCTATATCATGAATCAACACATTTTAAGGCAATTGAAAGGGTTAATTGTCTTTTCGGATGTTCTATGACAATCCACCAAGAGGTGGTGCAAAGTTGAAGAAGGTGGTTAATAACATTTTTATTTACTTTGGCAAACTTTGGCTCGGTTTCATTAATCTGTTTCAAATGAGGCTGGCCATTGGCATTTTGCACGCGGTGCAATGATTTCTTTTGTGACGGTCTGAAGGAGAGCGGAAAGGTTAAAGAGGGGTCAACAATATTTTTATGACGGTTGCCAAGCGACAAAAATAATTCTGTTTAGTGCACAACCATTAGTTCATGAGGAATTTGTAGGGAATGGTCCGAGGCACACAGAGGACATAAAGCCACGAAAACGAGGGGGGAACTGTAAAGAGCGGGAGGAGGCAGAAATTATGTTTAAAGTTATTTATTCTTAAAGTAGTATTAAGACCCACTGGTGCTAAAGTCCAGGCATCTCTCCAGTTCAGCTCCAACCGCTTCACTGAAGTAGAATCTAAATCACTAGGTTACAACAAAAGGATTCTGAATTACATAGCTAAGAATCTAAAAGAGATAACAGAACTACAAGACTAAATGAAAGGGAAAACTACAATAGAAATAGAAGACATATACCACATGTTCCTTTCTCAACAAAATAAAACAAACAAAACAAAAAAAAAATTAATCTAAAACATAATCACAAAATTTCTTAGGCAATTTGACATTTCTTTTAGAAGAAATAGGAACATCCAGAACAGAGGAATCCAAAGAAGTATCATTCCCAAGATCAGTGTCCGCAAGATCAGAAGGAGGCAAACAGGCACTGTCAGGAACAGGATCAAGACATTTCTCAGCATTGTCACTGGAATGAGCAGATTCAGAAACAGAAAAAGCATTGTCATTGTCATTAGAGAGAGCAACATCATTAAACAAGGCACCATCTCCCATTTTGGCAAAGAAACGTTCTTGGCCAGGTTTAAGAACTATCACAGAACTCTTGCTCCACCAACCCTTGTCCTTAAGCAAGACAGTAGAGTTGGTGACGTCCTCTACTTGAAAAGGTTCAGAGAACTTAGACGAACCCTTGGGAGTAAAAGATGGTTTAACAATTCTTACCCAGTCACCAATAGTAACATTTTTGTTCTTAGAATGATGGGACAAATCATGATAAGCCTTACCAGACAAACGAGTAGAATTAATATTGTCCCTGGCCTTAATGATGGAATCCTCCAAACTGATCTTATTAGATTTAGCATTGCCAATTAAAGGCATAAACATGCATCTAGGTTCCCTACCTCTCATTAAAAAATAAGGAGAGATACCAGTGCAAGAATTGGGAGTCAAGTGGTAACTCCAAATCTTCTCCTTTAAAAAGTCCAACACATCAAGTTTGCTCTCTAAAGCAGCCTGAACGCCCTCCCTAAAAAATCTGTTAGCCCTCTCCACCTGACCATTGGAGCGAGGGCTATAAAGAGGAGTTCTGACAGCAGTAACACCAAACTTATTCAAAAAAACTTGCATCTTACTGGAAACAAATTGGACCCCATTATCCGACATCAAAGAAGCAGGTGCTCCCTCAACCCTAAAAATGTTGTCCAAAAAACACACAACTTCATCAGTGGTAGGATGTTCTACAAAAGAAAAATAAATCCACTTGGAAAAATCATCAATTAAAACAATGAGAAACCTCATCTCTCTACCCAGACACTCAAAAGGTCCAGAAAAATCAATAGAAAGTCTTTCCCAAGGACCTGTAGGACCACTATCTAAAGACAACGGTTCAGAAGCAACTTTCCAGTGCTTATCAGAATTGATGCAAACAGAACAGTTATCAATGAATCTTTCCACAGAGGCATCTAAACCAGGCCACCAGTAATGACACTTCAACAGCTTCTTGGTCCCAGACACACTAGGATGCCCAGAATGCGCTAACCGAATAATTCTATCTCTAAGACCAGCAGGTGGGATGAACAAATCCTGTCTTAACAAAAAATCGTTTTGAATAGACAATTCATTAGACACCTGAGCAAAGCTTCTCAGAGGTAACTCTAAATTCTTGACAGAAGGCCAACCATTAGTAACATAAAATTTACCCTTCTGCAAAACGCTATCATTAGAAAAATGATGACTCCATTCCTTCTCCTCAACACCAAAACAACAAAATTCTAAAGTGTCAACAGAAGCTACAACACATTCGTGCAGATCAACAACTTCATCACTTGAATCGTCAACAGGGGGTAACCTGGATAAGCAATCAGCAGTAACGTTTTTTCCACCAGAAATGTGCTGAATGACAAAATTGAACTCCTGTAATCTCGCAATTAACCTAACTAACCTTGAAGAAGCATTACCACTTCTCACGCCATCCATCATATAGACAAGCGGTTTATGATCAGTTACCAAAGTAAAAGGTCTCCCCCACAGGAAGTTCTTGAACTTTTCAACAGCCCACACACAGGCTAGGGCCTCTTTCTCAATTGTGCTGTAGTGAGCTTCCGCACCCCTAATACCTCTGGAGATGAAAGAAATGACACGTTCTTTACCTTCAACAATCTGAGTGAACACCGCACCCAAACCAACAGTGCTGGCATCAACAGTCACAAAAGAATCACCTTCAGGGTCAAAAGTGTTTAGACCAGGTGCCTTAGCTATGAGATTAACCACCTTCACAAAAGCAGAATCATGAACATCTGTCCACACAAATTTAGCACCTTTCTTAAGTAATAATCTAAGTGGCTCCATGTAGTGTGTTGTATCTTGTTTATTCTGTTCTCGTGCTGATTATTCTTATCTCGTGTGCACATGCCAGAGCATGTGCACAGAATGTATACATGTATTCTTTTAAATGTGGAGACGCTTCAGAAGCCAGGTGTCCGTTGTGCTTGGTCAGTTGCTGCTTGGACTCCTGGCTGATGAGGCGCTCCTCCTGTGATTGGAAACCTAACAATAAACTTCAATTGGATTATATTCCTTTTCTGGATTCTTATTCAAGACTATTTGACTTCTACATATTGGCGACGATCGGGATTGTTTCCATCACCGACCCACGCAAAAGGATTTTTGACGAATTTTTTTTTTTTATTTCCGTCAAATTTGAACTTATGCAAGCGATCCCTTGATGACCTTTATACCATGCTGGTTTATTTGGTCAAATCAAGCGGATCTTTGGATTATTTGGGCCACGTTTACTCTACGGAGGAGCGGATTTGAATTCGTTTCATCGACACTTCTGGGGATCTAAGTGTCGTCGGTGTTTTGTCTGGAGGCGGTAAACTACGATCAGAGACTTTGGTCTACGTTTGGAGACTTGGATCTGTCTTCGGATTTACTGAAAGGGTTGAATGTAAACTTGCCTCGGTTTACATTTTGAATTACGCGCTTACCGGCCTCCTGGAACGCCGGCATCGCGTCTTGGAACCATTACACAGCCTTCGTCTGGAACTCTGAATACGCGTGGAATTCTGGGATTCACGCCTACGACGCTACGCACGGACATCGCGTCGCACGTTTGACGCTACGCAAGGCGGCCATCTTTGTAAAGGTTGAAGATTCACACTTCTGGTTTTGTTTTCTACGTGTGTTCGGAGTGTGATCTCGGCGATTCACACGCCTCACGGACAGAGCAAGCATTAACACTGCGTGTGACCTCGGCGATTCACACGCCTCACGAACAAGACTAATTTTAACAGTAACTATCTGTGAAGCAGTATTTGGTGCCTTTGGTCAAAGCGTTTTCTTTCAGCAGATTGTGTTATTCAGATTTTATGTTTTTTCCGAGGTTATAAGTTTTGCACATTTATTCTCTTGTTTTATTGCTGTTTGTAACATGGCTTCTGTTAGGGAGGTCACTCAACCCCCTCCTTTCCTTGAGAAACCTGGAAAGCCTACTTTGTTATGGTCGGAGTGGTTTGGCCTGTTTGAAAATCACATTTTAGCAATTGATGCTTCTGACTATTCTCCTCCTAGGAAGTTTGCTCTTCTTTTTGGCAGTCTTGGGTTGGCAGCACAGCGCATTTTTAAGAGCCTGGTACCTATTCCCCCTCCAGCTGCTGATTCAGGTGATAATGAATGGAATGTTTATATAGAAGCTATTGCCAGATTAAAGAAGCAATTTGAGGAATCCCCTAACATCATGCTGGAGAGACATAATTTCTATAAGAGAAAACAAAAGGAGGATGAAAAAATTGACGAATATATTTCAGCATTGAGGGTGTTAGCTATTACCTGTGATTTTGGCCCTTTGCTGGACAATTATATTCGTGATCAATTTGTGTTCAATTGTTCCTCTACCAAAGTGAAGGAAAGAATTCTTAGTTGTAAGAATCCTTCATTGTCCGAAGTTATCGATCTTAGTCTTAGTATTGAAAGATCTGTAACTTCTACTAAAGCCATGGCCTTAGATACTGTCACTAAAGTTAACTTTATTTCAGATGATGTGTCTGACGATGGCCTATATGCTATTTCTAGTAAAGAAACTAAGGAAAAGTGGCAGAGTAAAACTAGTGGCAATACAAATAAGCAAAATTTTTGTTTTAGATGTGGGTCTAAATTCCACATTGGGAATTTCAAAGGGTGTCCCGCCATGAACAAGCGTTGTGTTTTGTGCAAAAAAGTAGGACACTTCCAAAAGGTTTGCAGATTCCAAAAGAAATCTGTCAAGGTCAACTATGTAGATATGGAGGAATGTAGTGACACCTTTGATAATCTAATGTTAATGGTGGAGTGTGATGATTCTGAACCTATTAAGGGACCTTTGTGCGAAGCCAAAATTGACAATATTAAATTACAGGTAATGGCTGATTCTGGAGCTCCCATTACTATTCTCAGGGACTCTACATTTTTTGATAAATGAGGAAAGGACGTGAAATTAAGTCAATCTGATGTTAATTCAAAAGCTTTCGGTGAGAAAGATATTGACATGTTAGGCTTTTTCTTAACGAGTGTGGAGGTCCTGGGTAGGTCCATTATTACAAAAGTCTATGTGGCGATTAAAGGAAAAGATATCGTAGGTTGGAAAGACCTCGCTAAAATGGGTTTATATCTTGTCCCGGGAGATGAAAACCCAATTAAAGTACGTGACTTTCCTATCTGTTTTATTGAGGATGCAAAAATTGATAGAGCTGATTTACTAAGTGAGTTTAAAAATGTGTTTAGTAATAAAATTGGCCTGGTGAGTGGCGCAGAACACAAAATTAGACTCATCCCTGGAGCATCCCCTGTTTTTCATAAGGTTCACCCCGTTCCCCTTAGTGTCAGGGCGGAACTTAAAAAGATGCTGGAGGATCTGGTTAAGTACAAGATTATAGAACGTTCAGAATCATCCCAATGGGTTGCGCCCATCGTCGTAGCACGCAAGAAAAATAACGAGATCAGGCTATGCGCAGACCTCAGGGGTCTTAATAAAAATATTAAAATTGACTGTCATCCTCTCCCAAAAATTCAAGAACTATTAGCAAATCTGGGCGGAGCCAGGTGGTTTTCGTTGTTGGACTTAAAGTCCGCTTACCATCAGATCCCCTTGTCTAAGGATTCTCAGGAGTTAACAACCTTTGTGACCCCATTTGGAGCTTTTAAGTTTCTGAGGCTCCCATTCGGGTTAGCTTCAGCGGCTAGCGTTTTCCAGAGGTTAATGGACTCTTTGTTTGGGGATCTGGTGGGAGTACAAGCATATTTGGATGACATTTTGATTTTCGCAAAAACAATGGAGGAACATAATGTCCTACTCAAAAAGGTGTTGTCCATTCTGGGTAGTAGGGGCATGACAGTCAGGGAAGACAAATGCAAGTTCGGGGTGTCTGAATTAGAGTATTTGGGTCATTCAATTTCGAAATCTGGCATTAGACCGAAATTTTCTGTGGTTAGGGCTTTAATGGAAGCTAAACCTCCTAGTGATAAAGATGCCCTGCGTTCATTTCTGGGCCTAGCTGAATACTATGCCAGATTTGTAGAAGGGTACGCTTAAGCATGGGCGAATTTTGCGAATCTCGCGTTCGCGAATTTTGCGGATTTGCGAACTCGCAATCCGCAAAATCCGCGAATTCTCGCGAATTTGCGGATTTTTTTTTTGTGTTTGCGCGGGTTTCTGCCAGTTCGCGAGGGTTTTTTACAATGTCGCAAATTGCGAACTTACCTGTCGGGTCGCAAGTTTCGCGAACTTGTTGTTTCTACGTGTCCAGCCTGTTTGGGACACTCTTCTTCATCACTGCCACTCTCTGTCACCACTGCCACTCTCTGACTACTCATGCCACCCTCTGGCCCACCCATGCCACCCTCTGTTTCATCACAGCACCCTCTGGTTGTCCAGTCATAATAGTAATAGTAAAGTAGTTCTTTATTGTTGGTTAATTAAAACCATTACAATATATACAATTCCACAATGTTTAAAATGAACATTTAAGTATATAAAAAGAGAAAAAGTATGTATTCTAAGTGTCCAAAAGACTGACGTGAGTTTCAGTGAAATTATTCAAGACACAAATTGTCTTTGGAAACAGGGTTCTTAAGTCAAGATGAAGTTGTCCAGTCAGTGTACATTATTGTGGCAACGCAAGCACACCTTCCCTGCCTCAAGTGACCTGAATTAATTTGGGGCTGATTAATGTGTCACAGAATATTTTTTTAGCTGGCACCTGCTTCCTTAGTGCTTCCTGGTTAGTGATCTTTTGCACTTGCTAAGTGCTTTCATTGTTGCAAAATTAGTTACAACACCTGCCCTGCCCCAACTGACAATAATGCATTAGGGGCTGATTAATGGATTTGAACTTCCAGCCTGGCTCCTGCTTGTCTCCCTTAGCTGTAATTCAGGACCTTTGTGGCATATGTGTAACTATTCTGAGGTTCAGAGCAGGGTCACATAATAGTTTCAACTGGCAACTGAACTCTGGAGGGGCCCCTCAGGAAGGACTACAGGAAATGGCTACTAATGATGAGCCTGAACTTTTGAACCTGGTAAGTAGTTACTTTCAGTTTTGCTAAGATCGTATTTCTGCAATTTTGCACTTATTCGCGGGGTGCGAACTCACGCGAACAGTGCGAACAGTGCGAGCAAAATCCGCTGCTCGCGGATTTGCGGATTTTGCGGGAGATTCGCGAATCTCGCGGATTGCGAATTTACCAAAAATCCGCAAAATCCGCGAGCGAAACGGATTTTCCGCCCATGCTTAGGTACGCTCAGGTGGTGGAACCTCTGAGGTTACTTCTCAAGAAGGGACAAAAATTTGTTTGGACAAAAGATTTGGATGAGACTTTTGCTAAAGTCAAGAATTTAATTGTTTCTGCACGTTCCCTTCAGGCGTTTAGGGATGATTCCATGTGCATCATTGCTGTAGATGCGAGCATGAAAGGTCTTGGGGCTGTGCTTTGTCAGCAGGTGGAGGGCAAGGAACACACGGTGGCTTTTGCCTCTAGATCTTTGAAGGATTTTGAAAAGCACTACAGCACAATTGAAAGGGAGGCGTTAGCCTGTGTATGGGCGGCCCAAAAGTTTAAAATGTACATCTGGGGTCGCAAGTTCGTAATACTATCTGATCACAAACCTCTTTCATTTATTTTTAGCAAAGTTTCTGGTACCAATAGTCTTTCTCCTAGACTGACTAGACTGGTTTCTAAACTGCAGGAATTCAATTTCGAATTAAGGCACATCACTGGGGGTAAAAACTTCAGAGCAGATTGCTTGTCCAGGATGTTGATGGACAAAGATGATGAGGATGATTTAGTTGAAGAAGATGTGGAATGTGTCTCTATGGTGGATGCTATTGAGGAGTGGAATTCAGTCATTTCTGAAAAGGATTGGAAAGAGGCTAGTGAAATGGATGGTGTTTTGTCCCAGGCTTTGGAGTTTTCAGCTAAAACTTGGCCAGACGTTAGGAATCTATCTGGGGATCTAAGGAATTTCGCTCAGGTGGCAGAGGAACTCTCAGTCAAGGATGGAGTTTTATTAAGAGGCGATAAATTCGTTCCACCCAGTGGTTTAAGGAACACTGTTATCAAGTTAGCTCACGAAGGTCACCTTGGTGTGACCAAGACCTGTATGAGAATCAAAGCTCATTATTGGTGGCCGGGTATTGACTCACAAGTAAGGGCTACTGTGGACAATTGCGAAGAATGTTTGTTGTCTGATAAACATTGGAAGACTCATCAAGCCCCTTTACAACCTTCTCAATTTCCAGGGATGGCTTGGGAGAAGGTTGCTTTAGATTTCTCCGGCCCATATAAAGTTCTTCCGGAAGGGAAGAGGTACCTTATCTTAGCAATCGATTACTTCTCTAAATGGATGTATTATAGGTTCGTAGAGGCTCCGGATTCTAATAATACCATTGCTTTCCTTGAAAGATTGTTCTTGTTGGAAGGAGCACCTCGAACCTTAGTAACTGACAATGGGACCCATTTTGTCTCTGACAAGATGTGTAAATTTTTGAAAACTCACGACGTGAAACAGTTGAAGGTGGCACTTTATTCGCCCTCATCTAATGGTCTAGTTGAGCGGGGCAATAAAGTCTTGAAAGAAGGTATACAAACAGCCATAGAGTCGGGTGTGGATGTTTTTAAATTTTTGGAGAAGAAAATTTGGAATTATAATGTCTCACCCCATTGTACGACCCAAATGTCCCCTTTCCAATTGTTGCGGGGAAGGGAATTTCATTCTCCTTTATTTCCTGCTTGGTTAAGGAAAGTGGAGGGAATTCAATTTCCTTCTGTTAGGGAGGACATTGACTTTTCAGTCAAGCAGAAACAGGCAGCAATGAAGGAAAATTATGACAAGTCAAAATGTGTAAAAGACATTCAGATGTTGGTGGGGGATTGGGTCATGATCAAAAAACCCTATAAGGTTGCGAAAGGTTTGTCTATGTTCTCAAGTCCTGTGCAAATCCTTAAAGTCAGTAAAAACGCAGTCTTTTTGGGGGACAGAGGTTGGTGGAACGTGAGACAATTGGCAAAGTTGACTGCAGATCAAGCTGCCCTCATTTCTAGGAGGAAAAATGTATCCACTCAGGAGGGTTGTGATTGGTCACATTGGCTTCAACCAAAAATAATTCAAGCTAGCGTAGGTTTGCCTTCTACGGCACCTGTTCCATCTAATAATGTTTCCCCTGCTCATAATACTGTTGTTTCCCCTGCGGTCCCGTCTTGCAGTCGCAGTGGTCGTATTAGAAGACCCCCTGCAAGATATAACGAGTTTATATCTTTTTAATTGTTTAATTAATTCTCTTTTCTGTATTTGCATAAGGGGGAAGGTGATGTCGTGTGTTGTATCTTGTTTATTCTGTTCTCGTGCTGATTATTCTTATCTCGTGTGCACATGCCTGAGCATGTGCACAGAATGTATACATGTATTCTTTTAAATGTGGAGACGCTTCAGAAGCCAGTTGTCCGTTGTGCTTGGTCAGTTGCTGCTTGGACTCCTGGCTGATGAGGCGCTCCTCCTGTGATTGGAAACCTAACAATAAACTTCAATTGGATTATATTCCTTTTCTGGATTCTTATTCAAGACTATTTGACTTCTACACTCCACAACCAAAGCATATCCCTTCACAAACTTGGCATAATGTTCGCTCAAACCAAGAAATAAGCGCAAGGTATCCTTGTCTTTGGGTTTACTACTATTTTCTAAGCTAGTAATGATGTCTTTTTTTGGAAAAATGCCTTCAGGGGTTATTTTGTGGCCTAAATAATTAATTTCACTGACCAAAAATGTACATTTATCCTTACTCACTGTCATTCCCTTGTTGCTTAAAGTGCTTAAAACCTTTTCCAAGATTAAATTATGATCAGAAATGGTCTAAGCAAAAATTTGTATATCATCCTGAAAGGACTGTACACCTTTAAGACCATGAAAGAGACTCTCAATCAACTTTTGAAACACGCTGGCAGCTGACGCCAGGCCAAAAGGCATTCTCAGAAATCTATATAGACCAAAAGGAGTGCTAAAGGCTGTCAGATCCTTTGACTCCTCTACTAAAGTCACCTGATGATAGGCGGATTTAAGATCAATAATGGAGAAAAACTTTGCCCCATTTACAGCCGCCAACATTTCCTGTATCCTAGGCAAGGGATAGGTTTTAATAACAATATTTTTATTTAAAGAGCGAAGGTCAACACATAGCCTAATATCATTATTTTTTTTAAGAGCGATCACTATAGCAGAAACCCACTCAGAACTGTCCGTAGGTTCTATGATACCCTGAGAACACAGGTCATCTAAATGTGCTTTAAGTTTGTCTCTCACTCCCAGAGGTACCATGCGAACTTTATGTTGGACAGGCAAAGCATCTTTTTTGAGTTTAATCTTGTGAGAAAATCCTTTTACCTGTCCAACAACATCCTCAAAAACTTTTTCATGCTTGTGAAGAATGGAAGACAAAGAATCATCCTCTAAAATAATGTTACTCACAGGCATATCTCTCAACTGGATTGGTTGATCAGAACCTGGACATAAGTTAATACCAAGCTTGCCAAGATCAAACCAACCTACAATATTCTTCCCATCAATCGCCACGTATATTTTAGTAAAAATTTGGCGAGTTTCAAATTTTAAAAAATCCTCAAAGAAACCCAACATTTTAATTTTAAAATTACCAAACGCCTTAGGGTTTATGTCAATAATTCCAATTTTCTTTGAAAAATACGTCGGACAAAATGGTTACTGGCGAACCAGAATCGGCCATGGCTTCAAACCCAACCTTTCCAACAAAAAAAGGTCCTAAAGGAGCTTTAAAGGGAAGAATGACACTGCTAATATAGCTATCAAATGCATCATCATAAACAGTAATGATCATATTGTGCATATCATTTTCAACATTAGATACGTAACTGACCGTAGTATTTACATTTCTTTTAACAGTTTTACAGAATGAAGAAAAGTGACTATTTTTACCACACTTAGTACATTTCTTTTTAAGTGCAGGACAATCAGAAAAGTTCGCTAAATGTGATTTAGAACCACATCTAAAACAACTCAAGCCAGACTCCCTGTTTGTCTTGAAAAAAAATTTTCCTCGAGTTTGAACTGAGAAAATGGAAGAAACACTTGCGCCTTTAACAGACTCAGCTTCAATAATTTTGGAAGATTCTATAGATCTTTCAATGCCTTTGGCTAGGTCAATTACTTCCCCCAAAGTAGGATTGCGGCACGCCAAAAGTCTTTCTTGTACCTTCTTAGAAAAACAATTAAATACAAATTGATCTCTGATAGAAAACTCAACAAATGCTCCAAAGTCACAATTGGCAGCTAGTACCCTCAAGGCCGCCACGTAATCTTCTACAGACTCATCACACAATTATTTTCTTTTGTGAAAAGCATGTCTCTCAATCATGACATTCGGTTCATCTTCAAACTGCTTTTCCAGTCTGGCAAAAGCTTCTAAAAATACATTCCAAACATCTCCTTTACCTCCTGGTGCTGCAATAGGTTCAAGATTTTTAAAAATTTCAATTGCAGCTGTTCCTAAGTAACTGAAAAGAATAGCTTTTTTCCTTTCTGGTGAAAATGTAGAACCATCAATAGCAACAATATAGTTTTCGAAGGACTCAAACCATTTCTTCCAACACAACTTTGGTTTTCCAGGAATTTGCAGGAAAATGGAAGGTTGATTGCAAATTTGGGAAGAAGCCATGCCAAACAATGGATAGAATTCACTGAAGTTAACAGAAACTTGCTCTTGTAGTAAAAGTGTGCAAATCACTGAAGTTAACAGAAACTTGCACTTGTAGAATAAGTGTGCAAATCACTGAATTGGTAACTTGCACCTAATGTAACAGTGTGCAAATCACTGGAAAAGAAAATAGCTTGCACTTAAAATAATGGTGTAGTAAAAGTGTGCAAATCACTGAATAGGTAACTTGCAGCTAAAATAACAGTGTGCAAATCACTGGAAAAGAAGATAACTTGCACTTAAAATGATAGTGTGCAAATCACTGAAGTAAAATAAAAGAAAAGCGAAATGCTTAAAATAAATAAGCAAATAACTGCTGAAGAAAGCACAGTAATGTTCAATAAATGTTTATAATTGAATAGTAATTTAAAAAGTGAGCGAATCACTGTGTTCGCTGAAGAATAAATAAGGTTAGCGCTTTAAATTCGAAGCGTAAACACTGCTTCCAAGAAAAGTGAGCGAATCACTGTTCGCTGAAGAATGGAAAAAAATATGCGCTTTAAATAGGAACGTACAAACAGCTTCCGTGAAAATTGAGAAAGTGCTGTCAAAATGGCCGCACGTTGCATCTGAAGACGATGCGTTTCAGTGAGCTTATGCGTTTCAAGACGCGAAGACGTGACTGCATGCAGCGTCACAGAGCTCAGAACACGAATGGACGTCAGAGAGTCTTCAGCGCATGGAGGAAGCGCGAGCAGTATCCAACGACGAAAAGGAAAAGTAAGGGCCGTTTAAAATCCAAAATAAATAATAATTCGTAACAGTACCTTGAAATGTGTGAAAATTACGGGAATCTCACACAAGATGCCTAGATCTTCAGGAGGAGGACTGTGGTAGCCGGCACAACCACGCAGAGGTCAGAATCGAAGAGCCTCTGGAAAATAGAAGTTTTCTTTTCTTGAGAGTAGCTACACAGTGGGTCATTAATTAATTAATAAACCTCGTCGCCATTGTAAAGAGCGGGAGGAGGCAGAAATTATGTTTAAAGTTATTTATTCTTAAAGTAGTATTAAGACCCACTGGTGCTAAAGTCCAGGCATCTCTCCAGTTCAGCTCCATCCGCTTCACTGAAGTAAAATCTAGATCACTAGGTTACAACAAAAGGATTCTGAATTACATAGCTAAGAATCTAAAAGAGATAACAGAACTACAAGACTAAATGAAAGGGAAAACTACAATAGAAATAGAAGACATATACCACAGGAACGATTAAAACTCAGGGCAGGCATAGGGCAGAAGGCCACAAAAACGAGGGGGAAACTATTAAAAATGAGGGGAGGAGGGCAGAAAACACGAGGCACACAGAGGGCAAAAGGCCACGAAAACGAGGGGGGACGATTAAAACTCAGGGCAGGCACAGGGCAGAAGGCCACAAAAACGAGGGGGAAACTATTAAAAATGAGGGGAGGAGGGCAGAAAACACGAGGCACACAGAGGGCAGAAGGCCACGAAAACGAGGGGGGAACGATTAAAACTCAGGGCAGGCATAGGGCAGAAGGCCACAAAAACGAGGGGGAAACTATTAAAAATGAGGGGAGGAGGGCAGAAAATACGAGGCACACAGAGGGCAGAAGGCCACGAAAACGAGGGGGGACGATTAAAACTCAGGGCAGGCACAGGGCAGAAGGCCACAAAAACGAGGGGGAAACTATTAAAAATGAGGGGAGGAGGGCAGAAAACACGAGGCACACAGAGGGCAGAAGGCCACAAAAACAAGAGGGGAACGATAAAAACTCAGGGCAGGCACAGGGCAGAAGGCCACAAAAACGAGGGGGAAACTATTAAAAATGAGGGGAGGAGGGCAGAAAACATGAGGCACACAGAGGGCAGAAGGCCACGAAAACGAGGGGGGACGATTAAAACTCAGGGAAGGCACAGGGCAGAAGGCCACAAAAACGAGGGGGAAACTATTAAAAATGAGGGGAGGAGGGCAGAAAACACGAGGCACACAGAAGGCAGAAGGACCAAAACACGAGTGTAACAGAGGGCAAATTACACTCACTTACTGATTCCAAAGTCTGTCCACGGGGTCACGACACAGCCACAAATTTCTGCAGACGCGGTGGGAAATACAATATATACCCCCACAAACCCATTGGCCGCACTTTTTTTTTACTGTGGGGCCTCAAACGTCGCGTTGTCACGTCGCGCGATGTTAAATCGCCGATGTGACACGCGCTCCAATGACATTGCCGCATTTGCGGCGCAACTACTTGCGATGCAAAAATGCCCGCTGAGACCGCTGATGCGATGGAAAGCCCGCGATGTGAAATGCCGCAAGGACTTTCACTACGACGGATCGTCATACATCCATGACCCTGGCTAATAAAAGGGGCTGAGCGCACGTACTGATGGCCCATTACCTATCCCCATACCATGGTGTCTGTGTCTCATTTACTTCTCTACAGAATGAGGGCCTAGCGCCCTCACCAAACCCTACAGCGATGCAGTTCGGACTGGCCTGGTCTCACGGTGTTGGAGATTATTTACATAGTTCAAATAGGGGTTGAAGTGATGGTCAGGAAGCAGGTTAAGAATATATATATTGTTTATTCCAATATGCCAGTTAATGGAGGAAACAAGCGAGTGCCAGGAACACAGCTCCTAGTCCAAAGGTACAGCATCAACTAAACCACTGGACTAGAACACTCAACATCTGATTTACATTCCAAGGCTCGCTACAGCACGAGTCTTATAGGCACATGCAAATACAATATAGAATGTAACAAGAAGAACACATATGTAACTGGGGTGCATCTGCAGGGGTGGTGGAGTCAGTGGCATAGCTAGGGAGACGGTGGGTGCAGACGTCCCCAGGCGGCACGAGTTTTGATGGGTGGGGGCCGGCCCGCCTCCCCCTGCTCTTACCTGTGGCAGTCGCGTCCGCAAGAATCAGCAGCACCCTGCCCCCAAAACCAACCCTCCCGCTCTTACCTGCAGCCGTCGAGGATGCATACATCACTAGTAACACCCTCCCCCGACCTCCGCTCTTCTATCAGGCCACCGCGGGTGGCAAATGCCTACGGGTGGCCTTAGGCCTAGCTACGCCTCTGGGTGGTGTCAATTTTGGAGATCTTCTTGAAAGCATTCAGGCTTCTATGGACGGCAAGCGTGCAAAGATGGTAGATGACCATGGTGGATGAAGGCCTACCTTGAAGGTGATGATAGTTCCAGGGCCCGATGGTAGAGCAGATTCAGACTTCCCTCTCCTGCCTGGACTCCTCTCTCCCAGGAGTGTCCTTGAGGCCCTTTCCACTGGGCTGCTACGGGGCCATGTGGACTGTGCAGGGCCTCTTTAGGTTGCGCGAAGGCGTTGCTGAGGAACTGCTGTGTATATGTTCTCTGGGGACGCTACGCACTATTGCTCTATTTGTGTAAAAAAACGGTATCTTTATATACATAAAAAGCGACTGTTATTACCAGAAATCGAGGTGAATATGGTTCCTTCTCCTTTTGATACCGACGTAACCCTTTTTTACTGCGATTGTGCACACAAATCGTATCAGTATTTTTCATATTATTCCTCAAAAACCACTGTTTACTGGTGCCACAGCAGCTTCACTCTCTCTGATGGACATGTCGCCTCAGGCCGCAGCATGTCGCCTTCCTCCTACGAGGTGAGAGGGTAATGTGGTGGAGGTCTGCAGTTAGTGGTTCTTTTGCTCGTTCTAGGTGGCAGGCCTGCAGTCTCTCTTGCCACTGTGGGCTGCTCGATGTGCCAGTACAGGGGTTTTTATGCAGGAGCATCTTGGCGCTCTGGCTCACTTACGACATACAATGTGGCTGACAGCACCCCTCCCCTGGCGTCGTGTGATTTTCTGGCACAGTACCCAGGCCTCATGCCTGCCGTTTTGGCATATTCAATCATGGCAGCCTGGCTAACTCCGCGACACGCACAATGGGTCACTCTGCTGTTGGGTGCTTCATTCACTGCTGCAGCAGTCTTTGTAGAATTATGGGCCGCACAGGGACAGGGGCTGATGCTCGGGATGCAGATGCAGATGTTGCCTGTAGTTTTGTATAAACTATCGCCATTGAGGGCTTAAGTATAGTGAGCCACAGTGGGCGGACCTTAAGCACCTTCTAGACACTTCAGCAGCCACTCCACTCCTGTGGGTTCCCTCTCTGTCACAGGCAGTGCTGGGTCGGGTGAGGAGCCTTGAAGCGAGCTGCTCCTTGCCCTGGAGGGCTGCAGCAGATGCCCACTGGCAGTAGATCAGCACGGCCTTAACCATCTCCCTGTTGGTCAACACGTTCAGCGCCTCCGAAAGAAGTTGTTAAAGTCCTTTTCTGGAAATGGACTCCGGAGCAACTAATTACAAACTCAAACCACTGCAAGTCTACTGTCGCCTTTTTATTAGTCAAAGATATTGTGGCTTTTGAACCCTACCTGGACCTGATTACCCTCCCCTTTGATCGAGCCCTTTATTTTAAATTTAGAGTTGGATCCCTCCCGCTTGGTGCTGTGACATCAAAATGGAAATCAGTGGCCCGCACGTCCCCCAATTGTGCTTGTTGCCCGAGTAGGGTAGAGTCCATCGCACATGTTCTATTTGAATGCCCGGACTATGCAAGGCCTAGGAGTTTTTGGTTGAAACCACTTTGCCGGAACATGGTTACACGTAGCCACTTAGTAGCCTTGCGCATCCTAACTACGGACACATCCCCCCCCCCATTGTATGTGGAACAGCAAAATTTTTGGCTTATTCGGTGTAAGAGATTGTCAGTAGCGGTTTAATCCTATTTTTAGCTAAATCATTATCGGGCACCTCATGTCCTTTTATCCTTTTTAAATGAGTTCTTATACTGACTTCTTAAAGTGATGCTTTTTGTACATTGTAATGATTGTATTGTAAATGTGCTTATAAGATATCTTGCATATCGAATAAAAGCTTATGACTGACTGGTCAGTATGTCTGTTTTTTGGTAGCAGATATTTCTGGCGTCGATGTGGCTACATTTTTGTTCGCCGAAATTCTTCCACCATTGCGAGCCATGCTGCCAAGATGTGTGCACCGTCTCTCCACCCTGCTGACTTGAAAACAAGGTAACTGGTGTTGTGTGGGCTCGTTCCTCATGCTGGCCCTGTTCAGGTTGTTTCATGGAGGGTGTCATTTATGTAGGACGCAGCAGGGCAGATACATGCTTTTCTCACCTGCTAGGAGGGCCAATCTCTTGTTGTGCCTGACAGACATGTCAGTGTACTTTATTCACAGTGATGTCAGAAATAAAGTGCCCCTTTTTGTTGGGGCCAGGTGCGCACTAAGACGGACAAATAGCAACAGCCTTGCTAGTGGAGCTAGCTCCACCTCCTTCACAGCAGAGAACAGCATTCAGCACAGCGTCAAGTCAAGTCAAGTTAGAATTTGTATAGCGCACTACTCACCCAGAGGGTCTCAAGGGGCTTGAGGGAGGGGGGGAGCTTTACTTATCAAATATCCAAGTTTTCAGTTGTTTCCTGAAGGAGAGGTGGTTCTGAGTGAGGCGGAGGTGGGTGGGGAGGGAATTCCAGGTCTTGGCCGCTAAGTAGGAGAAGGATCTTCCTCCCATGGTGGATCTTTGGATGCGTGAAATTGCGGCGAGGGCTTGATTGGACGATCGAAGTTGGCGGGTGGGGGTGTAGAAGGACAGACGCGTGTTGAGGTATTCGGGTCCTAGGTCGTAGAGGGCTTTGTGTGCTTGGGTGAGGAGGCGGAAAGTTATTCTCCTGTTGATGGGGAGCCAGTGGAGGTCTCTCAGGTGACCGGAAATGTGAGCTTGGCGGGGAATGTCTAGGATGAGTCTGGCTGAGGTGTATTGGATGAGTTGGAGTTTTTTCTGTAGTTTGGCTGTGGTTCCGGCGTAAAGGGTGTTTCCGTAGTCTAGTCGGCTTGTGACCAGTGCATGGGTGACCGTCTTTCTTGTTTCGGTGGGGATCCAACGGAAGATTTTGTTGAGCATTCGTAGGATGTTGAAGCATGATGAAGAGACGGCGTTGACTTGTCTGGTCATCGAGAGGGAGGAATGTAGGATGAAGCCCAGGTTACGTGCGTGGTCTGTTGGTATGGGTGCGGTTCCCAGGGCCGGTGGCCATCATGAGTCGTCCCAGGCGGAGGGGGATGATCCTAAGATGAGGACTTCCATTTTGTCTGAGTTAAGTTTTAGACGGCTGTTCTTCATCCACTCGGCTACTTCTTTCATCCCTTCGTGTAGGTTGGTTTTGGTGGTGTATGGGTCTTTGGTGAGGGATAGGATCAGCTGAGTGTCGTCTGCGTAGGAGATAATGTTGAGGTTGTGTTGGCGCGCAATGGATGCGAGGGGACTCATGTATACGTTGAAGAGGGTGGGACTGAGTGAGGATCCGTGGCGTACACCGCAGATGACTTCGGTGGCCTCTGATCTAAAAGGGGGGAGGCGGACTCTCTGGGTTCTTCCGGCGAGGAACGAGATTATCCAGTCTAGTGCTTTTCCTTGTATTCCGACGTTGCTGAAGCATTGTATGAGGGTGCTATGACAGACTGTGTCGAAGGCTGCGGAGAGGTCAAGTAGGATCAGGGCAGCAGTTTCTCCGTTGTCCAGCAGAGTTCGAATGTCGTCTGTTGCTGTGATGAGGGCGGTCTCGGTGCTGTGTTTGGCTCGGAAGCCGGACTGTGAAGGGTCGAGGGATTTGTTGGATTCGAGGAAGGCGGCTAGTTGACTATTAACGGCTTTCTCAATGACTTTGGCAGGGAAAGGGAGGAGCGAAATGGGGTGGTAGTTCTTAAGTTCAGTGGGGTCCGCTGTAGGTTTCTTCAAGAGGGCACTGAGTTCGGCGTGTTTCCAGCTTTCCGGGAAGGTGGCGGAGTTGAAGGAGCAGTTGATGACGTCTCGGAAATGGGGTGCGATAAGGGAGTCTGCTTTGTTGAAAATGTGGTGAGGACATGGGTCGGTTGGTGATCCTGAGTGGATGGTGTTCATCAGGCGGATGGTGTCTTCAGTGGTGATTGGGTTCCAGGCGTAAAGGTTGTTGGTGGTGGGTTTTATTTCAGAGGTAGGTGGGGTGGGCTGGTCTCCAAAGCTGTTATGTATGTCGGTGATTTTGTTGTGGAAGAACGAGGCTAGAGAGTCGCAGAGGTCTTGGGATGGAGTGATGTCGTTGGTGCCGGCGGTGGGGTTGGTAAACTTTTTGACGATGTTGAATAGTTCTTTGCTGTTGTGGCGTTGTTGTTGAGGCGATCCTTGAATGCTGATTTCTTGGTGGATCGGATCAGTTGGTGGTGTTTGCGGGTGGCGTTCTTGAAGGTGGTCATGTTGTCAGTGGTTGGATTTTTTCGCCAGGCTTTCTCGAGGGTGCGACAGGTCTTCTTGGATTTTTTAAGGGCATCATTAAACCAGGGGGCTTTTTCGCTGCCTTGTTTGATTTGATGGTTTTTCAGGGGTGCTAATTTGTCAGCGCTGTGGGTAATCCATTGTGTGAGGTTGGTGGCTGCTTGGTTTGGGTTCGATGATTTTGCAGGAGGGTTTTGGTGAAGCGATGTGAAGAGCTGTTCGGTGATAATTTTACTCCAGTTTCTCCGGGGAATAGGTTGTGGGTCGTGGTCTTTTTGTAGTTGAAGTGAACGCAGCTGTGGTCCGTCCAATGGAGGGCTGAGGTGTGATTAAAGGAGATGTGCTTGCTGGAGGTGAAGATTGGGTCATGCGTGTGCCCGGCAAGGTGGGTGGGGGTGTCGACAAGTTGTTTGAGTCCAAGATTGGCGAGGTTGTCCAAAAGGGTGGTGGTGTTGCTGTCATTGTTCTTTTCAAGGTGGAAGTTGAGGTCTCCCAGTAAGATGTTGTCCTCGGAGGGGAGGGCGTGATGGCTGATGAAGTCAGTGATGTCTTCGCTGAATTGTGTGCGGGGGTGGGTGGTCTATAGATGAGGGTGCGTCTGAGTGTGGTCTTAGGGTCGGTGTGAATCTGGAAGTGAAGGTGTTCGGCGGTTGTGAGGTTGTCATAGGAACTGGCCGTGATGCGGATGGTGTTCTTATGAATGATGGCGATGCCTCCTCCTGTTTGGTTGATGCGGTCCTTTCGGATGATCTTGTAACCGTCCGGGATGGCTATGGTGATGTCGGGCGCTGAAGAGGCGTTCATCCAGGTTTCTGTGAGAAAGGCGACGTCCGGCGATGTGGTGTTGAGTAGGTTCCAAAGTTCAATGGCGTGTCTGTGGACCGAGCGGGTGTTGAGAAGGATGCACTTCAGGTGGTTAGTGTCGGAGCTCTGTTTGGAGTCTTTGGATTTGGTGTGGGACCTGATGTAGTCGAACTTGCAGGAGTGGCAGGTGAAGGGTCCATGGGTGTGTCCTGGGGCGGCTTGGTAACAGTTTGGGAGTCGGCCGGGGTTAAGTGCTGAGAGGGTTGCGGCGTCGTACGTTATGCGGGAGGAGTGGGTTATGCAGGGGCCAGGGGGTCTGGTGCTGGGTGCGGTCCAGGCACGGACGGGCGTAGACAGGCTTACCTTTGGCGCATCTTCGGCGCGCATGGGGCGCATCCAAAGCACGTGAACGCTGCGCGCAAGTGCATCTGACATAAGTGGGTAGTGGAGGGGGGCGGAGCGAGGGAGGAGCAGCTGGGAGGCGGGAGCGGGGTGGAGAGACGGGCTGGAGGAACAACAACAAAATGGCAGCAACAACAAAAGCAAACAGGACGAGATTGGGGCACGATGTGAAATATAGCTAAGGGCAGTGTCACTGGCACAATCAGGCACTAAATATTATTAACAAGCAGTGCAGCGCTACGGTCATATCCGCTCATCACCATTGTGGTGTCAAGGGC